>NC_060058.1:17202500-17206038 GCF_905333055.1 Maniola jurtina | reverse complement strand
ACCGTCTGGTCAAAGAGGCAGAGGCGGACCACGAAGCAACCCCACCGATTAGTGCGGCTAAGCCAATTATAGAGGCAAATGACCCAGTGACTCCTCCTTCATCGTTCTCCCGCTCTGAGCGGGAGAGGGAGGTGGGGAGAGTCATTGAGTCTGAAACTGCAGCTCTCAAGAAGGTATTGGAAGAGCATAGCAAGAAACTTGCAGAAAATACCGAAAAAATGGACAGGCTGAAAGAGGCACTGCGGACTAGCCAAGAAAATATGCCAAATATCTCATATGCTAGTGCAGTGGCAAGACAGCCTACAAAATCACCACCTAGGCAAACAGTCCTCCACTCTATAGCCGTAACTACAGAGGATGAAGGAATAACGGGTGAAAAAGTACTCGATAAAATAAGGGAAGCAGTTGACGCTAAAGAAGAATGGATCAGAGTTGATAGGGTGAGAAAGGCGAGAAATAGGAAGATCATAATGAGTTTTGAAAAGAAGGAAGACAGAGACAAGGTAAAGGAAAGACTGAGGGTGAAGGGAACCGATCTCACCGTCGAGGAGGTGAAAAATAGGGACCCGCTTCTGGTCCTCAAGGGAGTCCTAACTGTAAACACTGATGAGGACATAACAAAAGCCTTGAGGAACCAGAATAGGGAAATTTTTGGAAACCTCAACGACGGGGACGACCGGATCTCAGTCAAGTACAGAAAAAGAACCCGCAATCCGCACATGGCCGATGTGGTACTGAGCGCCTCGCCTGCCATCTGGAGGCAGATCACGGTAAAGGGCAATGTCCACATAGATCTCCAGAGGGTCAGAGCGGAGGACCAGTCTCCACTGATCCAGTGCTCGAGATGCCTGGGCTACGGCCACAGTAAGAAATTTTGTAAGGAAACTGAGGATGGGTGCAGCCACTGCGGAGGACCGCACCTTAAGACCAAGTGTGCGGAGTGGGCCGCGGCCACCCCGCCCTCGTGCAGGAACTGCTTGAGAGCGAAGCTCGATAATAGAGAGCACAACGCTTTCAGCAGCGACTGCCCGATTAGGCGGAGATGGGACGAACTGGCCCGCTCCACAGTGGCGTATTGCTAAGGTTGCGCATGTGGATACGGTGGCACTTCATCTCCTCCAGGCGAATCTCCAGAGAAAGAAATTGGCGTTCACAGAGCTGCTACTCGAGTCGGGGAAATGCGGGGCGCACATAGCGCTAGTACAGGAGCCATATGTTGGTAGAGAAGGCAGGGTCTCGGGTCGGAGCGGGATCAGGGTCTTCCAGAACGTTGACAACGGGGAGGGTACGGTAAAGGCTGCAGTAATTGTTTTTAATGCGGACCTCCACGTCATACAGTACCCAAAACTCACCACGAACAACATCGCGGTGGTGGGGATCCGAACCAGCGCCTGGGAGATAGCCCTGGTATCGCTCTACTTCGAGCCTGACCTAGAGATGGACCTCTACCTGGCGCACCTCCGCAAAATCCGGCTTGAGTTGGGAGCACAAAAATGGATAGTCGCGGGTGACTGCAATGCCAAAAACATTTGGTGGGGTAGTCCCGTGACGGATCGCCGGGGAGAAGAACTGCATGGGACTCTGGAGGACCTGGGTCTTGTTATCCTTAACAAAGGGGAAATTCCCACGTTTGACGTCGTAAGAGGTGAGCGAAGATACACCAGCTTCGTCGATATCACAACGGCGTCACCCGACCTCCTGGACCTGGTGGACGGCTGGCGCGTGCGCGAAGACTTAACTACCTCGGACCACAACGGCATATCGTTTAAGTTACACCTAAAACGCACAAGACACAACTATATCAAGCACACAACACGATCATATAACACACGGAAAGCCAATTGGACCCAGTTTCGTGAGAAACTGGGTCAAATTTTGCAATCCCAAAACATTACAGTCACAAACATCCAAGACACTATCACAGCTACACAATTAGATTACATCATACACAAACTTATACAGGCGTTAACTGAAGCGAGTGAGTGTGCAATTCCCAAAATTAGGAGGAAGGACACACTCACGTTGCCGTGGTGGTCTGAGGAGCTGTCGACGCTGAAGCGCGAGGTGGCCACCAGGAAGAGGAGGATCCGGTGTGCGGCACCGATTCGACGGTCGAAAGTGGTCGAAGAATACCTGGAGGCCAGGACAAAGTACGAGACCAAAGAAAAAGAGGCTCAAACTAGGTCCTGGAAGGAATTTTGCGGGAAACAGGACCGAGAGTCTCTCTGGGGGGGTATATATAGGGTGTTGGGCAGGACGGCCAAGCGGGAGGAAGATCCACCGCTGGTGGTAGAAAACACGGAAATTGATGCCAAGAGCTCCGCCCGACTTATGGCCGAGACCTTTTACCCCAAGGACTCCGAAGAGCAAGACTCCGAGGAGCACCGACGGGTGAGGGCCCTGGCGGAGCTCACGGATAGCGAGACTCCCTCGGACCAGGGGGACCCCCCTTTCACTCATTTAGAGTTAAAGCTGGCGAGCCGTTCTTTCGACCCGAAGAAAGCCCCTGGAGCGGACGGCTTCACCGCCGACATATGCCTGCATGCGATAAACCTCAACCCGGACCTCTTCTTGTGCCTTTTCAACCGGTGCCTGGCAATCCACCACTTTCCCGGAGCCTGGAAGGAGGCCACAGTAATCTTCCTTCGGAAGCCCGGAAAGGCCACCTACACGACCCCAAAATCGTATCGTCCTATAGGCCTCCTTCCGGTACTTGGAAAGGTCTTGGAAAAGATGCTTGTCACTAGACTACAATTTCATATAGCGCCTAGGCTTAGCACACGCCAATTTGGCTTTATGCCCCAACGGAGCACCGAAGACGCCCTCTACACCTTAGTGAAACATATCAGACATAAACTAGACAGCAAGAAGATTGTCGTTCTGATATCACTGGATATAGAGGGCGCATTTGATAACGCTTGGTGGCCCAAAATAAAGGTCAGGCTGGCGGAGGAAAAATGCCCCATAAACATCCGACGGCTTTTGAGCAGCTATCTAAATGACAGGAGCGTCAAAGTCAGGTACTGTGGGGAGGAGTACGCAATAGCTACCGAGAAGGGTTGCGTGCAGGGATCTATTGGCGGACCAATATTATGGAACTTACTTTTAGACCCACTGCTCCGGGACTTGGAAACTAGTGGCGCGTACGTGCAGGCATTCGCTGACGATGTGGTGTTGGTGTTCGAGGGCGACACGGCCCTCGAAATCGAACGGCAGGCCAACGCCGCCCTTGAACGTGTGAGAATGTGGGGAGCGGCAAACAAACTTCGATTTGCGCCTCATAAGACCAATGCAATGGTTATGACGCGCAAATTAAAGTACGACGACCCGCGTCTACGCATGGGCGGGGTCGACGTTGCCTTGTCGAACGAAATCAAACTGTTGGGTGTTGTCATTGACCGAAAACTCACATTCAACGCCCACGTCGCGAGTGTCTGCAAGCGCGCGGTAGCCTTCTACCATCAGTTGGCACGAGCAGCTAAGGTCAGCTGGGGTCTCCACCCCGAAGTAATCCGTACTATCTATGTAGCGGTGGTCG